>NC_056746.1:419591979-419601979 GCF_019279795.1 Protopterus annectens
CACTCTAATTCTGCTCGAGAGTTACTTAGTTTTTTGTGTATTCACATGTACTTAGTACACATATTTTATAGTGCAGAGTTGAGAGGAAGGGATTTTTAGGAGAGGGAAAGTGAGGTAGAAATGTTATGTCTTTATTAATAAAGTGAGGAGCATGGATAGGGCAGAAGCAAAAAGGAGAAAAAAAGTTAGGGTCTGTATAGTGATAACAGCACTGTGAGGTATAGGTAAAAGAGGCAAGAAATGTTCAATTTTGTAAAATAGTGCAGCAAGACAGTATCAGAGAATTGTGGCACCTATGTTATTATATTTAAAAAAAATAAGGATTCATTTGATTAACCTGGTGAAGGACATGAGCAAAGCCATGCATTTTTCCATAGCTGCTGAAAGTAATGAAGAAGATACAGAGCAGTGTGTGCATGCCAAATGAAAATATAAACATTATGCAATGAAAAAACAACAGTAAGCCTTATAAGCACTACTTCTCTACATTTCAAAGAGAAGTTCCCTGTCAGTATGGGCTGTAAATAAAAGCAGCACACACAGGAAACTGTTAGGCTTTCTGGAAGTGAGATGTACCCATCCCCCAGTGTACTGAAACCTGAGCTCAAAGAGTCAGAGCAGCTTAATTGTAAATATTAGGATCACATGACCTGACAGCTAAACCAAAACAAAGACAGTAGCAGAAAATCTTGACACTCTCCCTTTAAGTAGACTACTGCCTATGTGGTAGCTCATGGGTACAGAGTTTTTACCAAAGGGGATGACAATGCACTTTTTGGCATTGAGCTTGAGAACCATGTCTTTGACACCATGAATTTGTCTCAGTGAGGCCCTTTTGTAGGATGTCCACATCGTTAGGAGTTTCAATTATGGCTCCTAGTTTGCAGTTATCTGCAAATTTAGTTAGCCAAAGACCTTTTGTGTTAGCCTGTACTTCAGAGAAGTAGATACCAAACAGGAGAGGATGTAGGACTTAACCCTGTGGTACTCCACTTGTCACTGGTCTGAAGTCTGATATGGAGTCTGCTACTTTCACAGTGTGGGTTCTGTCCGTAAGCCAGTTGGCAACCCATCTTGTGACATAGGGATTTATACCTAGTTTAGTGAGTTTATCTATAATTCCAGAGTGGGGGATGGTGTTGAATGCCTTGGCGAGATCTAGATAGGCTGTGTAAACCACCTTACCCTCATCTATGGCTTTGGTGACTACTTCAAAGAAGTCTATCAGGTTTAGGAGACATGATCTGCCTTTTACAAACCCAAACTGTGTGGGGTCCAGAGTTTAGTGATCTCCAATGTCTTTGTTTGAGTTCCATGATGATACGTTCCATGGCCTTGCAGACGAGGCTCGTCAGGCTAATGGGATGATAGTTCCCGGGGTCTGTTGTGGCCCCCTCCCCCCTTTGTGGAGTGAGATAACTGTCGCGGTGCTCCATTCAATGGGCACAAAGCCTGAGGTGAGGCTATGATTGAACATGGTACTTAGGTGGGGGTGCCAGTTCATTCTGCAGTTCATGTAGAAGGCAGCCTGGGATGTTGTCAGGTCCCAAGGATGCTGCGTTCTTGGCTTTGGAGAGTGAGTTTTTACCTGTGCAGTCGTGATTACGGGAACTTTGCATTCTTCCGGTATAAAGATGTGCCCTTTAGGGGGTGAGAGAGGGGTAAAGTTAGCACTGAACCGATCTGCCAGGATGTTGACAATATCAGTTGCTTCTGTATATTTAGTGTCGTTGTGCTGCAACTCAGAGCAGATCTGAGTGTTGCCATTGAGATTCTTGACATAGCTATAGAATGCTTTGTGGTTGTCTTTAGAATCAGTGGCAATTTTGTTTTCATAACTAGCTTTGGAGGTTTTTATGAGGGATCTCAGCTTCTTACTGAGGCTGACCAGGGAGTTCCTCCAATCGTGGGATTCTACTCTTTTTTGCAGCAGTTTCTTTCTTCTGTTGTAGAGTTTGTTTATGGCAGAAGACCACCAGATTGGCTTCCTTTTTTTGGAGGATAGCATCTTGGTTCTGTTAGGGATAGCACGATCCATGCACTCGTGTAAGTGCTTATAAAGTGCATTTGTGTAGGATTCAGTAGTCGTACCTCTATTGTCCATCTGCATGGGTGTCGTGAAGTTTGTCACTTCTGTATTAAGAAGAGTGAAGTTGGCTTTGGAGAAATTTTTTACGGTTGTTTTCCTAATGGGGGGTGGGAGCGGGATGTGGATGTCTAGGGTGATTAGCTTGTAGTCGGATCTGACCAACGAGGAGCTGACCTCTGGTGTGGAACACCGGTCACCCATGTTGGTGATGACCAGGTCTAGGATATTGCTGCCCCTGGTGGGGGTGTGGATAAGTTGATCCAAGGCGTTGGAATTGATGACTTCCAGAAAACATTGAGCAAAAGAGTTGGTACATGAGTAGTTTTCCCAGTTAATGGTAGGGTAGTTGAAATCACCCATTATTAGAGTGTTGGGTTGTACCTTAATATTTTCCAGTGCATCATGAAAAGAGGAGTGGGAATCCTGGGGCATGGTGGGGGGGTCTGTAGCAAGCTACAATCTGGATTGCGGTTTTGCCCAGAGTTAGTTGAACTTGGATAATCTCGGATGCATTATGCTGAGCAGCTAGTTTGGAGGTGTGGATATCCTTAATGAATTTGGACTTGCCTCCACCTTTAGTGTGTCGTCCGGGTTTGGTGGCCGAAAGGTGTGGTATAAATTATAGCCTGGTAATGCAGGGGTGCTCTCTGGAGCTTTAAACCAGGTCTCTGTCACTGCACAGATGTCAATGTTCTCCATTTTAAGAAGTGCCTCGAATGAGTGCATTTTGAGGTTTAGACTTCTAGCATTGAGTAACATTACCCTCAGATTTTGCTTGCTTGCACCTGATGTCCCTCAAGGATGCATCTGCAGTCCTTACATATGGGTTGTCCTGCCTCAGGCAGCCCTTCGGTCGGCCGGATTCCAAAGTCTGGGTCTGGCGTCGGCTGATGTTGCCCCTTCCCCGACGTCAGAGCGCCTGGGGTATAAAAGCGTCAGCCAACGCCATGTTCCTCAGTCTTTCTTGCCGCGTGGTGCCTGAAGCAGAAGCAGTTCGCAAGTGCCGGTCGGCCAGCTCCTGTAACTTCAGCTACCGAAGACTTCAAAAGCTAAGTACCCCGTTGGGGACTCTTTCTTGCCTCAGCCGATGTCAGATCAAACGCTTAAAGTTAATAATTGCTTAACTTGTGGGAAACAAATACCTCATAAGGATTTCCATTCTTACTGCCTCCCCTGCCTAGGCCCAGACCACGACGTCTCGGCCTGTACTGCCTGTGCCTCCTTCAATCGACGCACTCTTAGGCGTCGGTCGGAGTTTGCAGAGGAATTTTTTGGGGCTAGTTACTGTTATAATATGCCGTCGGAGACTCCGACTTCTCATTTAACCAAAAAATGGAAGGACAAGGACCGAAGCACGTGGACCGTGGTTTCGGCTGAAACCACGCCTAGGCCTACCGCGAGTGTCTCTGTCTCGGCTGAAACCGAGTCCTTGGTACTTCCGACCATGGAAACCGCACAACCGACAACCTCGGCCCCGGAGGCCTCTTCTGAGTCGGTTATAGAATTTCCCTCAGAAACCGGTGTTCAGGAAACTTCCGACACCATTCCCCTAGACAAAACTACACCAGCACGTGGAGCAGCCAGGCCTCCTGCATCCATGTCCATAAAAGCATTCACAAGGGCTAAAGCTGCTAAACAGCCAAAATCTCTGCCTCCCAAGGCTATTCCTCAGGGATCCACTACAGGTTCACAGATTTTAAGTTTGGCTGAGGACCTTATTTCCTTAATTAAGGGCTTTCAGCCGCATCCGGACAGGGGCTCTCAACCTCCTCTAGACAAAAGGCCCAGGGTTGAGCCCACTGATCCCCAGTCCTCTGATGAGGCCTCAGATGGCTCTGCTCTATCAGACTACCAGGAGGAGGCCTTTACGGCCTACGAGGATTCTGATGCAGAGGACTCTATTCCCTCGGCCTCCCCTCCTGAAGTGCTGTCCTTTGGGGAGACCCTTCACTCCATGAGAGAGCATTTCCAATGGCAGGGCCAGGAATTCTCCGATTCCAGGAAGAGATTAAGGACCTTTTTGCATTTACGTCAGCATAGACCTTTGGCTATTCCTCCTGTTTTAAATGTCATTGATGATGTGTATTCTGAGTCTAGCTTTACCCCTGACTCCCTTCCTCCGGCTCCTGTCAAACCCGATAGGTACTACAGGGTCCCGGACTCACATCATTTCCTTTACAAGGCCCACTCTGCTGACCCAGAAACTATTTCCCAGGGTCCTAAAGGGGTCGCATCTGCCACTACTAAAAATCCACTCCCCTCTGAAAAGGGAGTCCAGGGCTTTAGAGAGATGGGGTAAAAAAGTGTATACTTCTTCCACTCTTTCTATGAGGGCATTGAATTGTCAATTTCATATGATACAGTACCAAGAGTATTTGTTAGATGAATTGCATAAAAAACTGTCTTCACCTGAACCCCTAGATCGCAAGTCAATTCAGGATCTGGTACATAACTCACAACAGGTTAGCAACCATTTCTTGCAGTGTGGTTATGATGCATTGGAAGCTTCATGTAGGTCAGCAATGACAGGTGCAGTCATACGTAGGCATGCTTGGCTGAAGGAACAAACCCTGCCAGATCATGTTAAAGCAAAGCTGCTGGATGCACCACTGGAAAAGCAAAAGTTATTTGGCTCCACTGCTCAGGATGTCTTAAAGAAATTTGAGGAAAAGGCTAAATCTGTACAAACAGTCAAAGATTTTCTCCAGGTCCAACCACCAAGATTCAGCAGAAATTGGCCTTCTAAGAATTGGTCCTTTCCAGACACAGAGAGATTTCAAAGAGGCAAGAACAGGCGTGCCAGAGGTAGAGGGCAAGCTAGAGGCTCCTACAGAGGACGTCAGTGGCAGCCTCCTAACCAGAGAGGTAGTGCAGGACCTACAACTGCTGCACAAGGACAGACTCAATGACTTCACCTTGACCCCGTCAACCAGGGCTCAATTGGAAGCACCTTTGGGCGGAAAGCTATCTTTATTCCCAAGAAATTGGCACAGTATTACAAGGGACAAGTGAACACTGCAAATAATAGACAAAGGATACAGGTTCCACTTTCATACATTACCAAAAAGAAAAGGCATGCCAAACCTGCCACCGAATCAAAGGGCAGAGGCTTTAAAACAAATTGCCAACCTATTGCAAATGAAAGCTATAGAAAAGGTTCCTCTCACAGAACAAGACCAAGGATTTTATTCCAGACTATTCCTTGTCCCAAGAAAAGAAAAACAACGGAGGCCTATTCTCGACTTGTCCGCACTGAATACTTATCTCATTGTGCCAAAATTCAAAATGCTGACCCTACAGCAACTCCTTCCCATGCTGGGCAAGGGGTCTTGGCTGGTAACTCTAGACCTCAAGGAGGCATACCTGCATGTCCCTATCAGACAAAGCTGCAGAAGACACCTCAGATTTCTTGCAGGTTCAGAGCATTATCAATTCTCAGCATTGCCCTTTGGCTTATCTACTGCGCCCAGAGTATTCACGAAATGCCTGGCATCAGTAATTGCACACTGCAGACTTCAGGGGATTCAAATATACCCATATCTGGACAACTGCCTTATACAAGCGGACAGCCAACAAACTTTGGTAAAACACTTGAATTATGCCATCTGCCTACTTACAGGCCTTGGGATACACAGTCAACATTCACAAATCAAGACTTGTCCCATCCCAAAGAATAACTTTCCTGGGTGCGGAGCTAGATACAACCACCCAAATGGCCTTTCTCACAGAAGAAAAACAAAGACAACTACCGGATTACTTCGAAAATCTGACAAAACAAACTCAGCTGACTGCAAGGAAAATCCTGCAGGCCCTGGGACATGGCATCGTGCATTCTTCTGATTCCACAAGCAAGGCTGCATATGGGGAAATTACAATGGTACCTAAGGAGTTTATGGTCTCAACACAGTCACAGCCTAGAAGCTTTGATACCACTCATTCCATGCCTTCAAAAAGAATTTCTGTGGTGGGCTCAAGCAAGCCTGTCAAACAGGGGCCTGCCCTTCAGCAAACCAATAACCAGCCAAACCATTACATCGGACACTTCAGACCATGGATGGCGAGCACACATGGAGGGCAGATGCATCCAAGGACTATGGTCACAGAAAGGATTGCGCATGCACATAAACCAAAAGGAAATGCTGGCAGTGATACATGCAATCGAGGCCTTCAAACACTTTCTGCATCAAGGCCACCTGCTAATAAGGACAGACAATACCACAGTTATGTGGTATATAAACAAGCAAGGAGGTACCCATTCCTACCCTCTTTGCAGGCTGGCAATGAATCTTTGGGAGCTTTCCCTAAAACTCAATATAGAGCTGCAATCCCAGTTTGTGCCAGGAAAAGACAATATACTGGCGGACAGCCTAAGCAAGAAATATCATGGATCCACACGAATGGATGCTGCACCCAGACATCTTCCTTCAGATAACACAATCATGGGGGAGGCCGGACATAGATCTTTTTGCCTCCCGCCACAACCATCAGCTGAAGAAATTCTGCTCAAGGACATACCACCCACAAGCATGGAAGGTGGACGCCCTCTCTTTCAGCTGGAACACTCTAACAGTGTATGCATTTCCACCTCTTCCATTAATGACCAAGGTCTTACTGAAAATCAGGACAGAGCAGCCAAAAGATATTCTGATAGCTCCGGACTGGCCAAGACAGCACTGGTACCCACTGCTAAGGAGCTTGTCATGCACGAAACCGTGGCCTCTACCTCAATGGTCACTTCTTCTGACACAGCACAATTACAAAACTCTGCACTCCAGCCTGAAAACCCTGCAGCTGACAGCCTGGGGAATACCTTCACTCCTCACCAGGAAAAGCTATCCAAGAGAGTGAAGGATATCATCATGGAAGCTCGCAGGCCTTCCACAAGAAAGGCATATTCAGCAAAATGGAAAAGATTCCGCACTTGGAGCACTGCAAAGGGCCTAGATGCGACAGTGATGAGCATGGCACATATCCTGGAATACTGGCAGAAATGCTCCACAATGGCCTTTTTTACTCTTCCATAAAAATTCATGCTTCAACAATTTCAGCAGAATACAATACTGATCCACCTGTCTTCTCTCATCCTCTCCTAAGGCAGTTTCTAAGAGGAATTAAAAACATCAATCCTCCAAGGAAACCACCAATGCCTACATGGGACCTTAACTTCATGTTGGAAAAGTTAACTCTACCTCCCTTTGAACCAGCAGCATCTTCAGAACTACAGTTCCTGTCTTGGAAGACTGCCTTCCTTCTGGCCATAACCTCAGCAAGAAGAGTATCTGAATTGCAGGCCCTCATGGCAGTACAACTATTTCTTATTTTTCATCAGGACAGAGTCTCTTTGAGAACCAATCCTTCATTCATGCCAAAGGTGGTATCCAGGGTCTCATTGAACCAAGCTATTCACCTGCCTACCTTCTTTCCAAATCCACAAAACAAGGGGGAGAAACTTTTGCAAACCCTGGACATTCACAGACAGTTGCGCTACTACTTGGACAGAACTAAGACTTATAGAAAAACTGACCAGCTGTTTGTAGCATTTGCTGCTGGTATACAAGGAAAAGCAATTTACAAACAGACAATTTCAAAATGGATAGGAAATTGCATTCGATTCTGCTACTCTTTTCATGGCAAAACTGTGCCAGCTAACATTAGACCTCATTCCACTAGAGCCACAGCCACCTCCACAGCCTTCTTAAGAGGGGTGGCTACCAAGGACATTTTAGAAGCTGCTACATGGAGCTCCGTGCATACATTTTCCAAGCATTACAACTTACCCTTATATTCCAGATCCAGAGCAGGCTTTGCTACGGCAGTCCTGCAGGGCATTTTAGCTACACCATCCTTTTCTTAGATCCTACCACCCCCAGCTTGGCTATGGTATTCTACCCATATGTAAGGACTGCAGATGCATCCTTGAAGGACATAGTACAGTTTTGTACCTACCATAAATGTAGATGTCCGATAGGTATGCATCTGCAGTCAGGGTTACCCTCCCTCCTTCCCCTCTGTGGTATTTCTTGGGTACTTATCCCTCTTATAGCTAGCTGGGGTTATCTATTGTGGTGTATTTGTTTTATATTACTGTGCATGTTTGGAATTTTTTGCATCTCTCCAAATTTAGCCTTCCTTAGAGGGCACCTGGCATCTGGGGCAAGAAAAACTGAGGAACATGGCGTCGGCTGACGCTTTTATACCCCAGGCACTCTGACGTCGGGGAAGGGGCGACATCAGCCGATGCCGGACCCAGACTTTGGAATCCGGCCGACCAAAGGGCTGCCTGAGGCAGGACAACCCATATGTAAGAACTGCAGATGCATACCTATCGGACATCTACATTTATGGTAGGTACAAAACTGTACTTTACAGTGGTGAATTTGTCATTTGAACCTTGCCTAAAAAAGGCACTATAGGGGTGGCAAGAGCCTTTGCCAGTATCCGGAATCCCAAGGGTGACAGGTACAGGCCATCTCTGGCAACGCAGCGTGGTCTGTCGATCATGTCATCCCAGGCAGACAGATACTGGATTGCCTTAGAATGACACCAGAAGACTTTAACGAACAAAAGTGCTCAAAATGCGATTTAAGTGAAAAAAAGACTGACGAAAACACTGAGAAATAGCCTAGCATCAATGTTCCTTCCAAAATAGCAAAAGTTTCTTAAGTTTCTCTCTCTGTCTCTATCTGTGTATATTCACACACACACACACACACACACACACACACACACACACACACACACACACACACACACACACAGAGGGAGAGAGAAACTTAAGAAACTTTTGCTATTTTGGAAGGAACATTGATGCTAGGCAATCAGTGTTTTGGTCAGTCGTTTCTTCATTTAAATTGCATTTTGAACACTTTCGTTCGTTAAAGTTTTCAGTCGAACATCATCAGAAAATAAGATAAAACTAACCTAGGCTTGTTATTTTGGCGAGCGGGGGATGTGTTAAGGAGTTCCCTAATCCATGAACCTAGACTTATTGCTTAACTGGTGTGGCAAGTGGGGGATGGGTTAAGTAGTTACCTGATCCATTTAAGGGCACTGGAAATGCTCTGGTTTTCATTTAGTCCTGGGAGTGTCTTCCATTTTAACTCTTAAACTAAACAGTAAGTTGTCTGTCTTCCAAAGGGGGTCGCTAATCACTAGGGAATCTTTGACTTTTACAATTGTTGCAAATTGGAATCCATAGAACTAGGAGCAGGTACTACTATGCCTGGCTAGTGTGTTGTAAAGATCTCAGTAATGGCTCCCACATGTTCTTTTGCCTGGATCCAAAGTAGTCTTGTGGTTTTTCCTGTGGCGTATGCTTCACATTGAGAGCATACTCCAGTGTAAACCGTGTTGGGGTCTCACAGTTTAAATGGTCTTTTATGTGAATAACAACCTGTAGGGTGGTGACAGTACCATGGAGTTTAGGAGCACCCTGAACAAGAAACCTTAACACAAATTTTTCAGCCTTTCCCAAGACCAATGAGCTGCCCTCAGCATGATCCAAGTCCACCCCCAACTCCAGATCAGAAAAGTTGATAAAGGTACGGGCATTGTCACCATGAACCATGAGAGTTACCTCAACAAGATGAAATCGGGGCTCAAAGCTATGAGTTAGTCACCACTGATGAGGTACGGGCAGCCTTTCAACAATTTGACCTTACACTCCTTAAACTACTAGGAGGAGCCATTTCCCAGCCAGAATTCCAATTCATGGAGGTAGACAACTCCCAACTAGGGATGATGTTTGGGATCCCCAAGATCCACAAGGACACCTCCTATATTCTAGTTCAGGAATCCCAGTTCTGCCTCAAGGAGTCATGGCTACTACTCCACCAGACCAAAATTGAGGCCACTGACTGGTGACCCTAGCAGTAGCTCTGTATACCAGTATCCCTCACCAGGAAAGCACTG
>NC_056746.1:419619479-419621979 GCF_019279795.1 Protopterus annectens
CGGCTTTGGTAAGCTCGGCGCCGACATCGACCTCGAGCCTTCTCTCTCCTTGGAGCCGACCATTCCTGTTTCTTCGAGCGGTGTGTTCAGGTCTCCCGGGGAGAGGAGCCTTTGAGGTGATGAGGAGTGTCCTGGCCTCTGAGCCTGGTCAACGGTCTATCCCTCTAGCTCCTCCCTCATCAGTGCCTGCAGATGCCTCTTGCCAGCCTCTTGCTCTCAGGCCCAGGGATCCATCGCCCCAGGTTTCCCCACTGGGAATTTCCTCCTCTTCCGAGGTTTCTCCTGACCCTGCAGGGGAACCCCTCGGAAGAGGACGTGTAAGAGGAAACACACAGACTCCCCTGAGTCTACTACATCTGATACCGACTTAGATGAGTCGGAGGGTTCCCCTCGGTCCCCTCTGAGGATGTCTCATTTTCAGACATCCTTGAGCTCCTCAAACAGAGGGGGAATTGGCCCTCCATTGACCCCTCCGAGGATGAGTCTGTATACCTGGAGGCTTTTGGATCCCGACCCTCCACCTCCTGGGTGTCTCCGCCTTTCGACCCACTCATGCAAGTAGTGGCTCTGAAGGCGTGGGCGGCTCCAGATTCTGTGGAACCTGTCCCCAGGAGACCATCCAAGTTCATCACGGCCCCTTCGGACAAACAGTTCCTGCCCAAAGGTGTCTCTGTGGATGCTATGGTGGTGGCGGCCACTAAGAAGGAACTGGCGGATCCTTCAGTACCTGTCCATCCTCCTAATAAGGATTCTAGGACCATGGACAGGTATGGAAAGCGGATGTTTTCTTCAGCGACCTTTGCAATGCGTTCGCTGAATTACCTTTGTCACTTCACCAGGCTTCAACGAGATATTCTCAAGGAACTGGGAGAAGTAGTCCAGGATCCTTCAGCTGCTGGGGTTCAGGAAAAGATTGCCTCTCAGCTAGCTATCCTGAATTCGATATCTAACTCCTCCATGCGGCTCATATCTTATGCAGCCGATGGAACGAGCAGGGCCGCAGGCACAGGTGTTGCTCTTAGACGCCAAGCCTGGATGCGGCTGTGTAATTTTGCGGACCCCTTTAAGGCGTCCTTCACCAACACCCCTTTGACGGTTCGGCTTTGTTCGGACCTCAGGTGAAGGATACTTTGACCAGATGTGAACAGGACGGTAAAACTCTTTCTGCCGTTGGAGTCCAGTTTTCCACTCCTTCTAGACCATATCCCAAGGGTCAGAAGGGGGGGAAGATGTGGTTCCGTAAAGCCCAAGGAGCTACACCGGACACACGTGGTCAGTTTACCCCCAGAGGCAGAGGGGTAACAATAATGACGCCGCCCTAGAGGCAGGGGGTCCTCAGAACCAGGGCAACAGGGAGCCTCTTCCTGAGAAGCCCTTTCAGCATCCCTGAGGTGTTGCCCGACTGTCCACCCTTGGCAGTCGGGGGAAGAATTTCGCTGTACCCAGTAGCCTGGCAATCCCTATCACAAGACAAGTGGGTACAGTCGATTATATCCGAGGGTTACAAAATCCCCTTCGAAAGGTTTCCCGTACCTCTACAATCCCTTCCAGACATCTCACCCGGTCAAAGGGATTTGGCAAAACAGGAAGTTTCAAAACTCCTGGCAAAAAGAGCCATCCAAACAGTGCCGGCAGACCAAGTAGGATCCGGCTTCTACTCAAGATTCTTTTTGGTCCCCAAAAGGACGGGAGATTGGAGACCAATACTAGACCTAAGCAGACTAAACAAGTCTGTCAGAAAGGCAAGATTCGGATGGTCACGCTGCAATCCATTCTGCCCTTTCTGGGCAAGGACAACTGGATGTGCTCGATAGACCTTCAGGATGCGTACTATCATATAAAGATTCACAGACGCTCCAGAAGGTTTCTCCGTTTTCGGCTGGGAGCCAGTCATTACCAATTCAGAGCACTGCCCTTTGGCCTCACTTCAGCCCCAGAGTGTTCACCAAATGCATGGCAGTAGTCACAGCTCACCTGAGACGTCGAGGATTCCAAGTGTTTCCTTATTTGGACGACTGGCTCCTCTCCGCCACCTCCAAGGATCAGCTTCTTCGGTCCAGAGACTACACCTTACAGCTTTGCAAGAGTCTAGGAATTTCGGTGAATTTCGAAAAATCCTCTCTGCTGCCTTGCCAATCTATCACCTTTATAGGCGCAGAGTTAGATACCGTCAGAATGTTAGCCAGGCTAACAAATCAAAGGATTCTTGACATCCAGAAATTTGTTCAGCTTCTGTTACAAAGCAACAAGGTCAAAGCCAGGTTTGTCTTGAAAGTTCTAGGCCTAATGGCTGCAGCCATTGTTCTTCTTCCACTGGCTCGCTTCCAGATGCGTCTCCTGCAGTGGATGTTATTCACGCAGTGGTCGTACCACGATCTGCCAATGAGACACGAGATCTTAGTGACACAGTCTTGCAGGGCTCATCTACGATGGTGGATATCTTCCCCTCTTCTTCATCAGGGCCGACCCTTTGTTCCCCCTCCTCCAGTTGCCACAGTCA
>NC_056746.1:419629479-419661979 GCF_019279795.1 Protopterus annectens
CAAAAGTCCCATTCAAAGTTGTTTCAACATGATGCTAAAGCAAACCAGACTCCCACCAGACAGGACACTTTAATAGTCTGCTGTAATGCTGCTTCTGCAACACCCATCACTATCAGCAGCCCTCGTTTTCAAGGTATTGGGGCTCATGACACTAACTGCTCATTTGGTGTCTTAAGTGAGATTTCACAGGAGTAGTACAGTAGACCCTTCATGTACAATGATCTTGGCTAGAAGAATCATTGATCAGACACTTAGTTTATTTAAGTTTATCACAGGCGTGTGTAGTGGTAGCTTCATCTAAACAGTTTGAACAAAGGGTGCAGGATATCCCTTCACTATCCTTCTTACAGTCACAGTCACCATGGAAGCATCTACTCTGGGATGGCGAGACATTGATTATGGCAAAATGTCCAAAGGGCTTGGACTCAACAGGAGGACTTACTATACATCTGTTTTTGGAGGTAAGGGTGCTTCTTCTTGTGTTGCAGACTTTACAGGACTATAAACAGTTTTCCTCCTTGACCAATCACAAAGTGTATCAGGTTCTCCCTCCTACTTGCACAAGATCAGACACATTGAGATGCTGCAATTCCACCAGTGGCTTCTGGAATTACTATACACCATCTGCTTCTACTCTGATTAATCTGTTTTTCACAGAAAGCCCAATAGTGCAAGACTAAGGTTATTCTTATAGTTCCCCTTTTGCCACAACAAGTATGGTTTCCTGTTACATGGCCTTCTGATAAAGAAGCTTTTGCAGGCCCATTTAGGTCTTCTCTCCCACCCATCCTGCAAGTCTAGCCCAAGCATACAGTCCTTCAAATAAATCGTATGATTTCTCCAGCTGTGGGCCCTACTTACTATCCTGGAGAAGTAACAGCATCTCAAGAAGCCTTTTACTAGAAAAATGTGCAAGGGAAAGTGGCTTAAATTCTCTATGTGGGCTATTCACTAGGGAATAGATCCTTTTATAAGATCCCTTCCTTCCATTCTATTCTTGGGAAATATCTTTGAGAATGTCTTCAGTTTGTCTGGTATAAGGTTGTGTGTAGCAGCTTTTTCAAACTTTCATCAAGGTTTTTAGTCTTTCTGTGACAGCCCAGGGAGTTTGCAAAGTCTTTCTTAGTGGTGCTTTCCTTTTGAGATCACACTCAAGACCCTTTTCCTTTGTGGGATTGCAACTTTGTCTTGGAAATATTGACATGTTCTCCTTTCAAGCCTGCCACTGCAGAACTTAAATATCTGTATTGGAAAACCTTGTTTGTGTAGAAATTACATTGGCATGGAGGGTGTCAAAACTGCAAGTCCTCTCTTGTCCTCCACATTTTTATGTTTCATAAAGATAAGATTTTTCCATGTAGTAACCCAGCCTTCAAGCCTGAAGGAGCTTCAGAACTGACGCACAAGCAACCAGCAGTCTACCAGATGTTCTTCGTGTTTCACTGTTGCAGTCATTACATTTGGGTAATCTGCTGGTAGGTTGAATCTGCTGGCAGGTTGCCCTCAGTCGGCCTGATTAACAAAGTCTTGGGTCCTGCGTTGGTTGCTGTCCCTTCTTCCATGACGTCAGGGGTATAAAAGATAGTCGACACCATTACATCAGTCTTTCTTGCCATGCGGTGCCAGAAGCAGAAGCAGTTCGCAAGTGCCGGTCGGCCGACTCCTGAAATTGTCATTTTCGAGTTTCAGAACCGAAGTCTGCAACTTAAAGCTAAGTACCCCGTTGGGGAAACTTTTTCTTGCTCCTTACCGATGTCGTTAAAAGTTAATAATTGCATTACTTGTGGAAAGCAAATACCTTATAAAGATTTTCATTCGTACTGTATTCCTTGCCTAGGCCCTGACCACAATGTACCTTGCTGTCGGTTTTGTGCTTTATTTAATCAGTGCACTGTCCGTCGACGGAACATTTTTGCCTCTAAATATTTCGGTTCTGTGTTTAATTTTCCAGAAATGTTGTCTGTTAGTCATTCAACTTCCGGGATTCCAAAAAAATGCAAAGATAAAGACAGGCCGCCGAGGTCCAAAACTGCCGACGACTCTTCTCCTAAGCCAGTCGCCAGTTTGCCAGTACTCAGGGAGGTATGCCGCGAGATCCTTCACCTATGGAAACCACGGATGTCTCTACCTTGGATGGGTCCGGAGCTCCTGTGCAGGCACTGGCTTCTGAGGGTTTATTCAGGCCTACAGACTTGCATATTAATTCGACATCACCTTCACTACTAAGGCCTAAATCTCAGTCAATGTCTAACAAACTGATGCCCAGGTCACATGTTCAGGACCCTATGCCTAAAAAAAAAAAAAAAATGATAAAAATGGCTGAAGATCTAATTACTCTAATCAGGGGTAGTCAACACCCCCCCCCCGCCCCCCAGAGGCCTAGGCCTGAGCTTGGTTATGAATCCTCTGATCAGGATTCTGTTTCTTCTGAATTACCTGGATTTGTCCATACCTACTTATGAGGATTATGACGCAGAGGATTCCATTCCCTCTGCTTCTCCTCCTGAGGATTTTTCTTTTGGGGAAACCGTACATACTTTAAGGGAGCATTTCCACTGGGAAAGCCAGGAATTTTCTGATTCAAAAAAGAGGCTTAGGGATTTCCTTCTTCTACCTCAGCATAGACCTTTGGCTATATCTTCCTGTACTAGACATTGTTGATGATGTGTTCTCGGAATCCAGTTTGGCCCCTGATTCCCTGCCTCCGGCTCCTAGTAAACCTGACGGATACTACAGGGTTCCTGAGTACCACAAGTTCCTTTTCAAAAATCCTGTTGCAGATCCAGAAACCATTTCTCAGGGGCCCAAGGACATTAAGGCTTCTACTGCTAAAAATCCTACCCCTTCTGATAGAGACTCCAGGGCGCTGGATAGATGGGGCAAAAAGGTTTATACTTCTGCAACCTTGGCAATCAGAGCTTTAAACTGTCAATTTCTTATGTTAAAATATCCACAGCATATTATTGGACTGCTTAAACAGAAAATGATGTTGATTCCCGACTGTGTGGAAAATAAAGATTTACAGGATTTAATGCATTCTGCTGAACAAGTTGGAAAACATACTTTGCAATGTGGTTTTGATTCTTTAGAGGCCTCTTGCAGGGCTGCTGTTACTGGGCATGCTTGGCTTAAAGAGTAATCTTTGCCTGATCATGTTAAAGCTAAATTGTTGGATACTCCTTTAAATCTGGACCTCTTGTTTGGCAGTAATGCTGAAGAAGTTCTTAAAAAATGGAAGATAAAGCTAAATCTATGCAAACTGTTAAAGATTTTTTACAAGTGCAACCTCCACAATTTAGTAGGCACTTGTCTACTAAGAATTGGTCCTTTCCAGCCCCTTCCAGATCCTCCCAAGCCAAACCCAGACACAGCAAAAAACCCAGGTTTCAGTCCCAGGGGACTCAGAACCAAGCAGTGGGGGGCATCCACTTCCAAATCTGGGAATAGCAAGGCACCTCCCCGAATGGTAAACAGTCTCAAAGACTTCTTTTTAAAATTCCCAAGCACTTCTCTTTTAACTGCCCTTTTGGGGGGAAAGATTGCTCTTCATGCAAATAACTGGGAATGCATAACCCAGGACAAATGGGTTTTAAATATAGTGTCCCAGGGATACAGATTTTATTTTCACACATTGCCAACACTGAACGGGTGGCCAGACCTGCCCCTAAATCAGTGGGCAGAGACTCAAAAACAAGTACTTTCACTCTTACGGATGGGGGCTATTCAGCTGGTACTTGAAGAGGAAAAGGGACAAGGCTTCTATTCCAGACTTTTCTTGTACCCAGAAAAGACAAATCATGGTGTCCAATCCTGGACCTGTCTACTCTAAATACCTTTCCGGGGATTCCAAAATTCAAGATGCTGACTCTTCACCAGTTACTTCCTATGCTTGGCAAAGATGCCTGGTTGGCAACTCTAGATTTAAAAGAGGCATACCTGCACATCCCAGTGAGGGAATCTTGCAGAAGATACCTTTGCTTCAAAGCAGGCTACTTGCATTATCAGTTCTCTGCACTGCCGTTTGGCTTGTCTACTGCACCCAGGGTATTCACAAAGTGCCTAGCTCCAGTGATTGCATTTTGCAGGCAAAGACATATTCAAATATATCCATACCTGGACGATTGTCTAATTCAGGCAGAAAACCAGGGCATACTGTTAAATCATCTGGCATTTGTAAAAAAGGGTTCTAACTTGTCTGGGGTACACCATAAATGAAAAGAAATCACAACCGGTATCCCGTCAACAGATTACATTCTTGGGTGCAAGCTTGAATACAACTGCCCAGATGGCTTTCCTCATTCCAGAGAAGCAAATTAATTTGGTAACTTACTACAAACAAGTGGCCACAAAAACCCTTCTATCTGCAAGACAAATACTGCAAGCCTTGGGGTTCCTGGTCTCCTGCATTCATCTAATTCCATATGCAAGACTGCATATGAGGAAACTATAGTGGTATCTAAAAAGTCTATGGAATCAACATTGTCACAGTCTGAAAGCAGTGCTTCCTATCATACCTTGCCTACGCCTGGAGTTCCTATGGTGGGCAGAGGCCTGCCACCAAAACAAGGGACTACCATTCACACTACCCCCTGCTGCCCAAACCCTAACTACAGATGCATCAGACTATGCATGTGGGGCTCATCTGGCAGGGAAGCGCATTCAGGGCAAATGGAAACCAAATCAAATGCACCTACATATCAATCAAAAAGAAATGTTAGCTGTACAAAATGCACTGACAGCCTTCAAGGACTGCATTCATCCAGGACAACTAATGGTAAAGACAGACAACACCACGGTGCCGACTAGCCATGGCATTGTGGAATACAGCCTTGAGCTACCAAGTGCATCTAGAAGCTCAATTCCTGCTAGGAAAATTGAATACACTGGCAGACGGACTAAGCAGAAACCTCATGAACCCACACGAGTGGAAACTGGAACCACGGATTTTCAGCATGTTGACAAGCGAATGGGGGAGTCCAGACATAGATCTATTTGCCCCCCCCCACAAGAACTACTAGTTGGACAAGTTTTGCACAAGGACTCCCCACAAACAAGCCTGGAAAGTGGATTATCTGTCCTTCAGTTGGAAAAACCTATCAGTCTACGCTTTTCCCCCTTTGCCTCTGCTCTCCAAAGTTCTACTAAAAGTCAAACAGGACAAACCAAGGATGGTTTAATTGCTCCAGACTGGTCGCACCAACACTCTTACCCCCTCCAGTGCAGTGTATCGCAAATATCTCCATGGCACCTGCCTCAGACGCCACCAAATTCTGCACCTTCAACTTCCAACATTGAACCTTGAAGCCTGGCTAATCACTTAAATTCATCCTTATCATCCCTCAGCAAACCTGTGATGGATGTCATCTTGGAAGCAAGGAGACCTAGTACTAGAAAATCTTATGCTGACAAATGGAAAAGATTCTGTGCCTGGGACCAGTCTTTAGGCATGAGCACAGCAGCGCCCAGTTTACCTCAGATTTTGCAATACTTAACTGAGATCCTTCACAAGGGCCTGTATTTTTCCTCCATTAAAATCCATGCCTCAGCTGTTTCAGCTCACTATAACACAGAACCACCCCTCTTCTCTCATCCTCTGCTCAAGCAGTATCTCAGAGGGTCAAAAAACTTGAGACCACCCAAGAGAGCTCCTACCACTGCCTGGGACCTTAACTTTGTTTTGTAGAAACGCACTCTACCTCCTTTCGAGCCAGCTGCTACTACAGACTTAAAATTACTTTCTTGGAAAACAACCTTTTTTTAGCAACCACTTCAGCTAGAAGGATATCTGAATTACAGGCCCTTATGGCAGTGGAGCCCTTCATCATCTTTCATGCGGACAGGGTATCTCTCAGAACCAATCCATCCTTTATGCACAAGGTGGTTTCCAGTGTGGCACTTACTCAGTCCATTTATTTGCCAACCTTCTTTTCCAATCCACAGAACAAAGGGGAACGGATTCTGCATTCCTTGGATGTGCACAGACAACTTAGATTCTACTTGGACAGGGCTAAATCTCGAAGATAGTCTGAACAATTGCTGGTAGCATTTGCTGCAGGGGCAGAGGGAAAGGCTGTTTCAAAACAAACCATTTCTAAATGGATAAGCCATTCCATTAATTTCTGCTATAAGCACCATGGAAAACCTATCCCCCAGGGGATAAGATCTCACTCCACCAGGGCTGCATCTACTTCTGCAGCCTTTCTCAGAGGTGTTCCTGCCAGGGATATCTTAGAAGCTGCTACCTGGAGTTCTGTGCATACTTTCACCAAACATTATCATTTGCCAATTTTCTCTAAATCCAGAGCTGGCTTTGCCACTGCTGTGTTGCAGGGCCTTTTAACTGGCTGTATAAACTCCTCTCAACCATAGCTTTGGGAATCTACCCAAATGTAATGACTGCAACAGTGAAACATGAACAACATAGTACAGTTGTGAAAACTTACCATAAATGTAGATGTTAGAGTGTATTCACTGTTGCAGTCCTGGTTACTCTCCCTCCAGCCCCCTAGTTTTTTTCTGGCTATGCCTCTACTTTCCTTTACTATGCTTTAAAAGCCTTTTTGGTGTATTTGCTTTTGGTTGGAGGTATACTTTTATGTTTTTGTGTTTATTTGCTCCCCATTAGGGGGGCACCTGACACCTGGGGCAAGAAAAACTGATGTAATGGCGTCGGCTGCATGTTTTATACCCCTGATGACCTGACGTCATGGAAGAAGGTACAGCAACCGACGCAGGGCCCAAGACTTTGTTAATCAGGCCGACTGAGGGCAACCTGCAAGCAGATTACCCAAATGAGGGCAGGAGACTTAAACCTTGACACGGTTATAAATAGAACGTGCTGGAGGGACAGATTCATCACCCAGAGACTCCCTATGCTGTGGAACAAAATCCCGGTACATGTGAGGCAGAGCACCTCTCTGGCCTTGTTCAAGAGGAATCTTGACCAATGGATGGGAGATTGCAGATATACCCCAGGGATTACTTCAGTGTCACTGCTTGACAGAGGCACAGCAAAATGATAGGCATAGTTTTTATTCAAACTAAAGGGGTGGCGAAAGCCACATAACTATGGGCTAGGCTTATAAATGCCCTTGGGCAGATAGCCTAGTATGAACCTATGAACCTATAATGACTGCAACAGTGAATGCACTCGAACATCTTCATTTATGGTAAGTGTACACTACGGTACTTTTTCTTTCCTGAGAATTCTTAATCATTCTCTTGCTGCGACAACACTGGTTTCACAACATTCTTTTACAAGATGCTACAAACTGATGGTGATGTCATGGGACTAGATCTTCATTTTGGATCACCATTTTCTGAGATATTCTGTCACGATTTCACTCGAGACATACAGCTGAGGACTCTGGCCTTCAGTTTGAAGTGGACAGACTGGATATTGTAAAACAAGAAAGTTACATACTTGTCATAGTGATAGATCTTCGCGATCCATGTCTGCTCACTTCATCATACCCTCCCTTCTTCCTCCTTCAGCTCTTATAAAATCTGTTTCAGCTTAGTTGACAGTACTTGAGGCTTTAAAAAGAGCAGGCTGTATAGTGGCCTTTAGCTTGCATTAGCCATTTTTTTACCATTATTTCTCTGATGGTGTATGTAATCAACTGTCAAGCTTGATTTGGAGAAAATAAAGAGAACTAAGATGAGTTATAGGAGACTGGGGAGAAGCTCAAGCTTTGGGAAAGCTGGCAATGCATAATTGGCACTACTAGCAGATCATAGTGGATACTGCTACCAGTATCAAGTCCCTTCAGTTTGAGGAGGACAGACATGGATATTAGATCTATTGATGTTCATCTTTCAACCACTGTAGCATGTAGCTATATGAAATGTATTCTGCCTAGGTTAGGATGTCTGTCCAGTATATGAACACTTTTGGGTACTTTCCACATGCATTTCACATCCGCAGACACTTGAAGGCATGCTGGTATAAAATCACTTGTGCAGGCACCAAAACTGAGAACTTTCTTGCTGTTGAAGATTTCAGTCAGACTGTCTTTTCTCTGCACCTTTATTGTTTCAACATTACTCCATTTAGGGACTTTCCTTCCATTTTTGATAGAGAGCTAGTTTTGTTGCATTTCCTGTGTTTATAAAAATAGGCAAGGGTGTGTGTGGCAGGCAGATTCCTTACAAAGATTTCCACACTTATTGGTTGTTTTCATTAGGAGACTCCCCGCTAAGTTGTTTAGTATTTGTATAAGTTTCACACTTAAAATGGTTAGCAGGTTCAGCTTCTTTTGCATTTATCTAAAAGAAAGGCTTAATTTTACAGAGGTAACTGAAGTGGCTTCTCTTTCATCCTTTCTCCCTCAGTCCTCAATGGATGATTCTGCTGTGGCTAATTTGGAGTCCTTGGATCCCAACCATTTCCTCCTTCAAACTCCTCTGGTGCTGCCTCTAGGGATGCCAGCAAGGGTCAGGAGACTAGTGTGTCCTCTAGGGTTTAGATGTACACCTGTCTTGGGACAACCACTCATTTTTATTTTGGAAGGGTCTGACATGCATCCCTGTAGTGCTGGTAAGGGAATATGTACTGAATTTTTGTATTCAAGTCTGTATGATCTGTGCAGCTTGTACTCTGGCTTTGGACTGTCTAAATAATGTTGGGTGGCACGATGTCAGGGTAGTCCTATGGACTAAGCTTGTAAAGGCTCCAGGGCCATTAGCCTATTACACACCTATGAACCTAAAGTGCATGGATTTTGGGACTATCAAGTGTGCGTGTGTGGGGGACATAAATATCAGTGAAATGATGGCCCTGGTAAATGCATTAAAGACTCTAAACCATTTATGGACTCCAGAATCAGTTCAGGTGATCACAGACAGCACTACTACGAATTTGTATATAAACAAAACAGAAGGGAAGCAGTACTTGACCCTGTCTGTGGATTAGCCGTAATAGCCTGGGAACTTGCAACTCAGCACAATTTATCTTTTTGGCCTAGTTGCATTCAGTCAGAGCAGAACAGTGGCAAACACATTAAGCAGATCCAGGACAGACTTCTATGAGTTGGAAGATTCACCCTGTGTCTTCAGGCGATATGACTGGAAAACACATGCCTTTTCCTTCCCCTGGAAGAAATGCTCCTATATGCCTTCCCCCTTTTCCTGTGATAACTGGAGCTCTTTTAAATATCCAAAAAGCCTCTCCAGTGATCATATTGGTAACTCCCTTTTGGCCCAGAAAACATTGCTTCTCCCTTGTCATGAATATGACCAAGGGCAGTTACCATAAAATTTCCCACAAAATGGATCTTGTCACGCAGAGCAATGGGTCACTAATCAACCCTAACCTGCAGAACTTGCACCTCCTTGCTTGGATGATAGAATGAATCAGTTGAGGCACCTTTTCTATGAGACATGCAGCAGGTGTTAACATAGGATTTTCTAGTGGCAGGTTTTATAGTTTATTTGGTCAAGTTGAAATTTTGTAGTTGGTGCAGCAAGAAGAACCAGTACCCAAGTGAGGCAAATATCCCTTTGTTTCTGCAGTTTCCATGTGAATTGCTCAACTTACTGTTAAGAAAATCACATTTTGGCCATTTCTGTGGTCTGTTTTTATATCCCCCTTTCTTTTTATCACAAGTTAAACAGTTTCTGAAAGAGTTTCCATTTTCTGGCCACCAGAGAAACAGGTGATGACTTTTTGAGATTTTAACTATGTTTTAGAAAAGCTTACATTACCACCCTTTGAGCCAGCTTATCAAGCATATTTTAAATTCTTGACATGGAAAACTGTTTTACTTACTGCTCTGACATTAGTTAAGCAAGTATTTTGAGTTGTAGGCTTTGATGGTGAACCAACTCTTTCTCATGTTTCGTAGAGATGGTGTACCTTGAAGGACTTGCCTCTTCCTTTATGCCAAAAGGTGTCAGATTTCACTCGGAAACCCTGCTTTCACCTCCCTTTATTCTTTCCTTAACCAAAAAATGGAGGAGAGAGACTCTACATACTCTAGATCTCCACTTAGTTCATGTACCACATCAGGAGAGTAAAACATGTTTAGAGCTTCAGACCAGCTCTTTTTTTTTTTTTTTTTTTTTTATGAAAACAGGAGGATCCATATCAAAATATACAATTTCCAAATGACGATAGTGCAGATATTAGTCTATGGTCCTCATTTAAATTCTCCCACATTTTTTTTCCCCTAAACCGACTGCGTAGGAAAAGTGAGCATTGAGGCTTTGATGATAAACCCAACCCCTCTTCATATCCCAGAGACCTGGTTCCTTCAATGACTAATCCATTCCTTTTCAAAAGTTGTCTTGAGTTCACTCTGTACTTGTATGTTCATCAGCATGTTCTTTCCAGGTTTAGGGTGTTGAATGCATTTATCAAGGCCATCATTTCTTTCATATTTGTGTTTTTTTTTTTTTTTTTTTGACATGGTGCTTCCAGAGTCCCATGTTTGTTTATGGTCTCAGAGATGATACTGTATGGAAAATATTTTTAGAAGTAATTTTGTTGCACAAAAAGCATATGAAAACTTTCCGTAATAAGCAGATAATCTGTTTGACAGTTTAGGCACCAAGTGTTGTGTTGCAGAGATTAGATTCACAGCAGTGGAAGTTCACTATGTTTTACACATTTAGCGCACTTACCCTTGTTACCTTGTATCATTGTTTCCACTCCAAACAAAGTCAGACTTCTTTAATCCCATATTTTATTTCTTTCACACTGGTACACGGTTATTTCATTGAGGTAGGCACATATTTCTTATTCATGGTAGCTACCTGATGCTGAAGGTTTTCATTTTTGCTTCAGACTAATGCATTCAGGTTCTGAAAATCCTTGGTCCCTGCAGACAGAACAACTTGCGAACTGCCAGGTGAAACCATTTAAATCACAGTGCTTTTGATGGAAAGGACAGTTTTCTTCTCTTTTGGGCATATTTGTTTCCTCTGTATACAATCTTCTTGATCAATTAATAGCCCCCACCCCTACCATTTCTATGCAGCTGATGTCCTACCTTGATAAGACCAAGGACTGGAGAAGGAATAACTGTTTGCCTCCCTTTCTGAAGAGAAGGAGAACCAGTATGTAAACCACCTCCAAGTGGCTTTGTTATTACATACACTTGTGTTACATGTATAAAAGTAAATAGCTGAAAGGCCCAGTTAGGGCTCACAGCACCAGGGCCACAGCCCTAGTGGCTTTCATGGGAGGGGTGTATACCTAGTCTACTCTAGAAACCACAATTTAGCCATCTCTGCACACTCTGCAAACATTACATGTTCGATACACATTCTAGAACCAGAGTAGTATTTACCCAAAGTATTCTGCATGGCTTCCTAGACAGTAGTTACTCTTCTTTATCCACTGGCCACTCAGCCTAAATCACTAGGATTTGTCCAAGTAGTAAGTAATACTGCAACAGTGATCTTAATGAAGAGCAATGTACAATTGTGAAAGTAACCTTTTTTTCAGGGTCTTTATATACCTTTAAGTAACCGACCATGATTCTGCACCGTATAGTAGAAATCATCCTGAACAGCTGTAGTCAGTTTTACAGAAGAGGGAGACGTCTGCATTGCAGGGAGCAGCCAGCAACTTGATAGAACTTCCTTCTTTCAAAGCAGGACCAGTATTGAAGATCTTGGGCTATGAACCAACCACAGCAGGGCTAATGCTCCAGGTACTGGGCTAGCTAAGCAGCCTCATTGACAACTTCACACTCTTTCCTCATCCTACAAGTGTATACTTGTAACACCTCCAATGGTGGCTGCAATCCTAGTGGACGATGCTGCCATTTGCCAACAAGTGCCACTTGGTCATGCATCCTTCCAGTGGTGGACAACTAAGATCTTAAGTAGCACCTTGTATATTCAAGTGACATTTAGAATACCATTAGATTACATGCTTTCCTAGATATAATGTTTTTGTTTGTGTGGAGACCCCCAGCATGCATAGGAAGAGGTCTTCCTCAGATCCAGGTAGTCTGTAACGCCATGAAAGTCAAATACATTTGCTATGTGGTAGTAAACCATGAAAACTGTTTTCATTCCATAGTTCTTTCAGTGTTGAAATGGGTAATGTAGTGGCAGGGTGATGCAAAAAGAAGTGGCATCAAGTCCTGAGGATGCTCTAAGGCTTTGTAGCAGAGTCTTGAAGTGAAACTTTACAGTCTGCTTTTTACTTATCCCAGTTCAGACTAACCATTAGACATGAGCGGCCATGTGGAAGTGGACATAGAACAGAATGCAGAATGTCCTCTGCAGCATCTTTCATTAGTGGGAGATCACCATATCTTTTCATTTTCTTTTTAGGTGTGAGTTTACATTAACCTTAGTTTCTAATCTAAAGGTTTTAGTGCTCACAGAAGGCTGCATGTATTGTGTTTTGGACCATATGAAATAGCTGTCATGGATAATTATGTTTTTGGCTGGGTTCACTTCTGCCAAGCTGTGCAAGAGAGCATCATCCCTTCTTAACATCCAAACCCTTAATTGCTTTTTGCAGAGAAGTCTTTTTGCATACCATCGCTTTCTTTTCCAAAAAGATGCCACTGTTACAGATTTGAGTACGTTTTTCCCCCTTCCAGCATTACACCCAAAGCCCAGAGAACAAGAAGCATCTGTTCAGCCTTAATGTACAGACAGGTCAGGTACTACTTGTAGAGAAATTAATATATGGTTGGACTTGCAGCTGTTGCCTGTCATGGTCAAGGAGCACTGCAAGGGGTGAAAGTAAGATATGATAAATTGGTCAAATTATAGTGAACCTATCTTCATGTTAGGTATGGAAGGACCCTAGTAGGAGTATGATTGCATTACCAGCATAACTAAGCTTTGCAAGAAAGCCACATCCACTTTAGTACCTATATTTCCAAAGTATTGTATGTTTGAATTTATCTTTGAGGGGTAAAGCTTCCTCTGTGGCTGCTATTCTGCATGGATGAGAGTACATAATGGAGTAATAAAGAAAGAACTGGAGGGGATTGTGTAAAAGGTTTAGTGCATGCATACAAGTACTTTGGGAAAATCTTTTAATGGTAGATGTTCATCGTGTTACACTGCTGCAGTCATTACACTTGAGTTATCCTGCCGTTAGGCGGTCCCGAAGTCGGCCAGAGTTCCAAAGTCTTGGTCCGGCGTCGGCTGCTGTCGCTTCTTCCCTGATGTCAGTGCGCCAGGGTATATAAGATGCATCCGAAGCCATTTTCTTCAGTCTTTCTTGCCGCGTGGTGCCCGAAGCAGAAGCAGTTGACAAGTGCCGGTCGGCCGACTCCTGAGATTTTCGAAGTCGAATTTCAGATCCAAAGTCTTCAATAAAGCTAAGTACCCTGTTGGGGAAACTTTTTTCTTGTCTCAGACCGATGTCAGAAAAAGTTAATAATTGTATTTCTTGTGGGAAGCAAATACCTCATAAGGACTTCCACTCTTACTGTTTTCCATGCCTAGGCCCTGATCACGACGTCACTAGTTGTCAGTTTTGTGCTAGATTTAACAAACGCACTATAAAAAGACGTTTTGATTTTGCTTTGCACTACTTTGGTCGAAGGTTCAATTATACTATGCCGTTGGATCAACCGACGACCTCAATACCGAAAAAATGCAAAGACAAGGATAATAAAAACAGGCATCCAAGGTCCAAAACCGATGACGAAACCTCTTCTAGGCCAGTCGCCGGTTCTCAGTGAGGTGCTTTCGCAGCCCCTGACACCCGCTACCTCAGAGCCACAGGCCGCTTCCGACTCCCACGTGGAGACAACTAGGCCTCTGGAAACTCAAGGTATTGGGCCTACGGAAACTAATCCCCTCAGATGGGTCTGGAGCCGCTGAGCAGGCATCGGCTTCTGAGGGTGTTTTCAGACCTTCACAACTTACCATTAAAACAACAGCCAAGGCAAAGGTACCTTTAAAGACAAAGAAACAAGTACAGCATTCTCCTGGACAGTCCTCCTTGCCTAAGAAACAGATGCTTAAAATGGCCGAAGACCTCATTACTCTAATCAGGGGTTCCCATCCCCCTCTTGAGAAAAGGCCTAGGCAGGATACAGACTATGATTCCTCTGATCAGGTTTCCATTTCCTCTGATTCCTCTTCAGACCAGGGATACTCTCTACCCCCCTATGAGGACTCTGATGCTGAAGAATGTATCCCTTCAGCCTCTCCTCCTGAGGATTATTCTTTTGGGGAAACTTTACATACCATGAGGGTGCATTTCCATTGGGAAAGTCAGGATTACTTAGAATCCAAGAAAGGGCTCAGGGATTTCCTTTTATTGCCTCAGCACAGGCCCCTGGCTATTCTGCCTGTGCTAGATATTGTTAATGATGTGTTCTCTGAATCCAGCTTATCTCCTGATTCTTTGCCCCCTGCTCCAGCCAAGCCAGATAGGTATTAGAGTCCCTGACTCTCACAAGTTTCTTTACAAAAAAACCCTTCTGCTGATCCAGAAACTATTTCCCAGGGTCCAAAAGGGGTTAAGGCTTCCATTGCAAAAAAATCCAGTACCGTCTGACAGAGATTCCACAGCTTTGGATAGATGGGGGAAGAAAGTATACACTTCTGCAACTTTAGCAGTAAGAGCTTTAAATTGCCATTTTCACATGCTTAAGTACCAGCAATATTTAATGGCTCAGTTAAAACAGAAAATGCTTGCAAGCTCAGAAGCTCCTGTTTGTAAAGAAATGCAGGATGTATTGCATGCAGTTGAACAGGTGGGAAAACATACTCAGCAGTGTGGTTTTGATTCTTTAGAGGCCTCTTGTAGAGCCGCACTTACAGGTTCTGTGATTCGAAGACCTGCTTGGTTAAAAGAACAGAGTTTACCTGATCATGTTAAGGCAAAATTATTGGATGCTCCTTTACAGCATGATACCTTGTTTGGTGTTAAGGCAGAAGAGGTGTTAAAGAAAATGGAGGATAAAGCTAAATCTATGCAAACAGTCAAGGATTTCTTACAGGTACAGCCACCTCGGTTTAGCAGAAATTGGCCAACAAAGAATTGGTCCTTTCCAGTGTCAGACAGGCCACAGAGAGGCAGATACAGACGCCCAAGAGGCAGATCTCAACCCCAAGGCTCAAACAGACAACGACAGTGGGGCACCTCAACCCCAAAAGGAGGTGAGGACAAGTCTCAAACTTACAGGAAACAGTCACAATGACTTTCCCCTTCGTACGCCAAGCATGTCCCTTTTGGAAGCCCCCTTAGGGGGAAAACTAGCACTTTTTTCTCAAAACTGGCAAACAATCACTCAAGACAAATGGGTTCTGAATATTGTGTCAAGGTTACAGGTTCCACTTTCATACTTTACCAAGGCTAAAAAGAATGCCAGACCTGCCACAAAATCAATGGGCAGAGGCACAAAAACACATTTCAGCCCTCATGGACATGAGCGCTATTCAAAAAGTACCACAACAAGAACAAGGACAAGGATTTTACTCAAGACTCTTCCTGGTCCCCAGAAAGGACAGGACCTGGAGGCCCATACTAGACCTTTCAATTCTGAATACTTACCTGGATATTCCAAAATTCAAAATGTTGACATTACAGCAGCTTCTACCCATGCTGGGCAAGAAGGCTTGGCTTGTTACTCTGGACCTCAAAGAGGCATACCTGCATGTCCCTATCAGACAAAATTGCAGAAGATACCTCAGATTCAAAGCTGGTACAATGCACTACCAATTCTCTGCACTGCCCTTTGGCTTATCTACTGCGCCCAGGGTCTTCACAAAGTGCCTGGCACCAGTAATTGCATTTTGCAGACAAAAAGGAATTCAAATATATCCATACCTGGACGACTGCCTCATTCAAACAGAAACAAAGGACATTTTTCTACAGCATCTGGCATTTGTAAAAAGGTTGCTAATTTCTCTAGGGTACACAGTAAACGAAAAGAAGTCAAAACTAGTTCCCTTGCAACAGATTATATTCTTGGGTGCCAGCTTAAATACAACGGCCCAGATGGCTTACCTCACGCCAGACAAACAAGTTCAACTAACTCAATATTTTCAATTACTGGCAAAAAAGTCCCATCTCCTTGCAAGAAAAATTCTGCAGGCCCTGGGATTCATGGCATCCTGCATACTACTAATACCATATGCCAGACTGCATATGAGGAAATTACATTGGTGTCTAAAAAGTGTTTGGACTCAACACTCTCACAGTTTAGAAGCAGTAATACCAATGATTCCCTGCCTACAACAGGAGTTTCGATGGTGGGCACAGGCATGTCACCTAAACAAGGGTCAGCCTTTTACCCAACCCATAGCCAGGCAAACTCTAACAACAGATGCTTCGAATTACGCCTGGGGAGCACACATGGCAGGAAAATGCTTTGAGGGCAAGTGGACCACAGACCAAATGCATCTTCACATCAATCAGAAAGAGATGTTGGCTGTTCAAAATGCCCTAACAGCTTTCAAGGACCTTCTGCATCCAGGACAATTATTACTAAAGACAGACAACACCACAGTAATGTGGTACATAAACAAGCAAGGGGGCACTCATTCTTATCCCCTATGCAGGCAAGCCATGACCTTGTGGAACACAGCTCTAATGTATCAAGTTCACCTGCAAGCACAATTCCTGCCAAGAAAGAAAAGTACTCTGGCAGACGACCTAAGCAGAAATATCATGGACCCTCACAAATGGAAGTTGAATCCACAAATCTTCAGCATGTTAACGCAAAAATGGGGATGCCCAGACATAGATCTTTTTGCCTCCCCACTGAATTGCAAACGACAAAAATTCTGCAC
Organism: Protopterus annectens; assembly: GCF_019279795.1. Lineage (NCBI taxonomy): Eukaryota > Metazoa > Chordata > Ceratodontiformes > Protopteridae > Protopterus > Protopterus annectens. Next base: position 419,646,205 of record NC_056746.1, read on the forward strand.
AAGGACTTTTCACAAACAAGCATGGAAAGTGGATGCTCTTTTGTTCAGCTGGAAAAACCTAAAAGTTTATGCCTTCCCGCCACTGCCTCTCCTTTCAAAGGTACTCCTAAAAGCCAGACAAGAAAAACCACAGATGATCCTGATTGCTCCAGACTGTCCACGCCAGCACTGGTACCCTATCTTAAGGAACTTGGCTCAAGGCCCACCATGGATTTTGCCTCAAATTCCACACCTTCTGACTCAACAAAACAATCAGATCCTGCACGGTCAGCTCAAAACCCTAAACCTGGCTGCATTGCAGATACATTAGTCAAACAGGCAACACCTCTCTCTCAAGCTGTTATGGATGTCATTTTGGAGGCCAGGAGGCCTAGCACCAGGAAAGCTTACTCAGAAAAATGGAAGAGATTCTGCACCTGGAACCGGGCTCAAAGCCTAGATCCTCTTGTTCCAAACATTCCTCAGATTTTACAATACTTAACTGAGATGCTGGACAGAGGCCTATCCTTCTCATCAATTAAGATCCATGCCTCTGCCATTTCAGCACATTACAACATGGATCCTCCTTTATTCTCTCATCCCTTGCTAAAGCAGTACCTCAGAGGGGCTAAAAACATAAGACTGCCCCTGAGAGCACCAGCACCAACTTGGGACCTCAATTTCGTTTTGGAAAAACTGACCCTACCACCTTTTGAGCCAGCCAATACAGCCGATCTAAATTTTTTTATCATGGAAAACAGCTCTGCTCCTGGCAGTAACTTCAGCACGAAGAGTCTCAGAGCTACAGGCATTAATGGCAGTGGAACCTTTTATAATTTTTCATCAGGACAGGGTTTCTTTAAGGACAAACCCTACCTTTATGCCAAAAGTGATATCTAGTGTGATTCTTAACCAAGCCATCCATTTGCCAACTTTTTATCTAAACCCCCAGAATAAAGGGGAGAAACTTCTGCATTCTTTGGATATACACAGGCAGCTATGCTTCTACTTGGACAAAACAAAAGCTTTCAGGAAAACTGAGCAACTGTTTGTAGCATATGCTGCAGGGTCACAGGGCAAGGCTATCTCAAAGCAGACGATATCCAAATGGATAGGACACTGTATTCGTTACTGCTACACACAGCATGGAAAATCAGTCCCAAATAACATTAGGCCACATTCCACCAGGGCAACAGCCACTTCAACAGCCTTTCTCAGAGGTGTACGTACTAAGGAAATTTTGGAGGCTGCAACTTGGAGTTCAGTGCGCACCTTTACCAAGCATTACCACCTGCCTCTTTACTCTTAAATCCAGAGCAGGATTTGCCACTGCAGTTCTGCAGGGCCACATAGCCAATCCTAACTCTTTATAGACCAGCCACCCAACCTTAGCTTTGGGATTCTACCCAAGTGTAATGACTGCAGCAGTTTTGTACCTACCATAAATGTAGATGTTCGAGTGTTCACACTGCTGCAGTCCAGGTTACCCTCCCTTCATCTCCCCTGAACTAGCTGGACTTATCTATACCTTTCTATCCTGTACAACTTTTATGGTGTATTTGCTTGTAACTGAAGGTATTGTTTTTATTTTATATGTATATTTTTTATTAGCAATATGTATTGCCTACCTACTTGGGGGCACCTGACATCTGGGGCAAGAAAAACTGAAGAAAATGGCATCGGATGCATCTTATATACCCCTGGCGCACTGACGTCAGGGAAGAAGCGACAGCAACCGATGCCGGACCAAGACTTTGGAACTCTGGCCGACTGCGGGACCACCTTGCGGCAGGATAACCCAAGTGTAATGACTGCAGCAGTGTGAACACTCGAACATCTACATTTATGGTAGGTACAAAACTGTACTTTTTTTTGTCTCCCAATGAACTGCTTCAGAAGTTAGAGGCTGTCCTACAGGAGAATTTCCTTGACCTTCCATTATTATGATGAAAACCTCATATAACTTTTGTATCTTGTTTCAGGGAGTGTTTTGTAGTAGAACTCCCCATTCATATACCCACTGTCTGTAGCTCCATAATTCTACTTGAGTAAAAATGAAGCATTATTATCTAGATTTTTTATTTTAATATGTTGAATAAAACACAAAATTCAGGAAGAAAGAAATAAAGCAGTATCTAGATAGGGCCTTTGCAGGCTTCAACTAAACATGGGGAACATGGATAAGTGCTGAAGAAGGGGGTAATGCCGCCCTTCTTGAACTGGCATCATTAACTCAGTGATACAGGTGAATGTGGCCCCCTACATGAATTGCAGGAAAAGACTGACATTGGTACCAGTGCTTGAGACTTTAAAGGTCATTCTACAGATTATTGATCTACTGTGTGAAACACCCAGGTATGTTATTATAATGGATACCTTGCATAACTTCTGTTTTTTTGTTTCCCCATAGGTTTCCTGTTCTAGTAGTCCAACAGTAATATCAAGTTCTGGTAGCAGCAGTTCTTTGTCACCTCTTGGACCTATTAGCAGACCAAAATCCTTTACAAATGGTAGTTTATGTTCAGAGTCAACATCATCTGTTTCATCACCAACTTCTACATATCCAAAAGCTCCAGGATTTGAACGTGAAGATCAGGTACATGCATTATTTTTTTTTGTTTGTTTTTGTCTTGCTGTGTATAGTAGCATTAGTGGTGTCATGGAAGCCATTTGCACCCCTTCATATGACAAAGGTGATAAATTTGCTCGATTTTGAGTAGTGGAGGAATTACTCCTAGTATATTTTCTTAAAATCCACACACAGCTCTGCTTTGTAACACATACTGGACATGTATAGTATGCAGCAAGCAGACACCAGAGTTAAAATAATTATGCAGAATGAGCTGTGCTAAGTTTCAGTGGTACTAAAGAGATTGAAGGAGGACTTCTGGAGATGTGGCGGTTAGAAATATACACCCGTTTCTGGAGTAGATCCATTTCATAGGTTTTCTAAAAAAGTGCAAACCCGGCCTTTCTGGCATTGCAGTAAATTTTACATTTAAAGTGTGCTCATCCCAAAGGGACATCTCTTTTAGCTCTTTTAGATGTTCTTCGTGTTTCACTGTTGCAGTCATTACATTTGAGTAATCTGCTTGCAGGTTGCCCTCAGTCGGCCTGGTTAACAAAGTCTTGGGTCCTGGGTCGGTTGCTGTCCCTTCTTCCATGACATCAGGTTGTCAGGGGTATAAAACATGCAGCCGATGCCATTACCCCAGTCTTTCTTGCCGCACGGTGCCCGAAACAGAAGCAGTCCGCAAGTGTCAGTTGGCCGACTCCAGAAGTTTTCATTTTCGAGTTTCAGAACCAAAGTCTTCAACTAAAAGCTAAGTACCCCATTGGGGAAACTTTTTCTTGCTCCTTACCAATGTCAGTAAAAGTTAATAATTGTATTACTTGTGGGAAGCAAATATCTCATAAGGATTTTCATTTGTACTGTATTCCTTGCCTAGGCCCTGACCACGACATACCTTGCTGTCGGGTTTGTGCTTTATTTAATCAGCGCACCATCCATCGTCGGTACATTTTTGCTTCTAAATACTTCGATTCTCGGTTTAATTATCCAGAAATGACGTCGGTTAGTCATCCGACTATCGGAATACCAAAAAAACGCAAAGAAAAAGACAGAGACTAGCCGTTGAGGTCCAAATCTGCCGACGACGCTTCTAAGCCAGTCGCCAGTTCGCCGGTACTCAGTGAGGTGCTTTTGCAGCCCCTGATACCTGCTACTTCTGATTTGCAGGCCTCTACTGAGACCCATTCAGAGTCCGGTATGCCATGAGATGCTTCACCTAAGGAACCCGTGGATGTCTCTACCTTGGATGGGGTCCGGAGCCGCTGTGCAGGCACCGGCTTCTGAGGGATGCATTCAGGCCTACAGACTTGCATATTAAACCGACTCCACCTTCAATACTAAGGCCTAAATCTCGATCTGTCTCTATAAAACCGTTGCCCAGGCCACATGTTCAGGCCCCTATGCCTAAAAAACAAATTATCAAAATGGCTGAAGATTTAATTACTCTAATCAGGGGTAGTCAAACCCCCCCCCCCCCTTCTAAGAGGCCTAGGGCTGAACTTGACTATGAATATTCTGAACAGGACTTTTTCTTCTGACTCTTCTAATCTGGATTTGTCCATACCTCCTTACTCTGATGCAGAGGGTTCCATTCCCTCTGCTTCTCCCCCAGAGGATTTTTCTTTTGGGGAAACTACATACCTTAAGGGAGCATTTCCACTGGGAAAGTCAGGATTTTTCTGAATCCAAAAAGAGGCTTAGGGATTTCCTTCTTCCTCAACATAGGCCTTTGGCTATACCTCCTGTACTAGACATTGTTGATGTGTTTTCGGAATCCAGGATGGCCCCTTATTCCCTTCCTCCGGCCCCTAGTAGACCAGACAGCTACTACAAGGTTCCTGAGTCCCACAAATTCCTTTTAAAAAATTCTGTTGCGGACCCTGAAACCATTTCTCAGGGCCCCAAGGGAATTAAGGCTTCTAATGCTAAAAATCCTACCCCTTCTGATAGAGACTCCAGGGCGCTGGATAGATGGGGTAAAAAAGGTTTATACTTCTGCAACCTTGGCAATCAGGGCTTTAAACTGTCAATTCCATATGCCAAAATATCAACAGCATATCATGGGACTGCTAAAACAGAAAATGATGTTGATTTCTGACTGTGTGGAAAATAAAGATTTACAGGATTTATTGCATTCAGCTGAACAAGTTGGAAAGCATACTTTGCAATGTGGTTTTGATTCTTTAGAGGCCTCTTGCAGGGCTGCTGTTATTAGTTCTGTGCTTAGAAGGCATGCTTGGCTTAAGGAGCAATCTCTGCCTGATCATGTTAAAGCAAAACTGTTGGGTGCTTCTTTGCAGCAGGACTGTCTGTTTGGCAATAAGGCTGAAGACGTTCTATAAAAGATGGAAGATAAAGCTAAATCTCTGCAAACTGTGAAAGATTTCTTACAAGTACAACCTCCAAGATTCAGTAGGCACTGGCCTACTAAGAACTGGTCCTTTCCAGCTCCTACCAGAGCCACTCAAGCCAAACCCAGAAACTCCAAAAGCACCAGGTTTCAGTCCCAAGGGACTTTCAGAAATAAGCAATGGGGGGCTTCCACTTCCAAATCTGGAAATGACAAGACACCACCCTATGGTAAACAGTCTCAATGACTTTCCTTTAAAATTACCAAGCACTTACCTATCAGCTGCCCCTTTGGGGGGGAAACTGGCTCTTCATGCAAAAAACTGGCAACTTATAACCCAGGACAAATGGGTTTTAAATATAGTGTCCCAGGGATACAGATTTAATTTCCACACGTTGCCAACTCTGAATGGGTGGCCAGACCTGCCCCCAAATCAGTGGGCAGAGGCTCAGAAACAAGTACTTCCCCTTCTAAATGTGGGGGCTATTCAACTAGTACCAAAAGAGGAAAAGGGACAAGGTTTCTATTCCAGACTTTTTCTGGTACCCAGAAAAGACAAATCATGGCGTCCAGTTCTGGACATGTCTACTCTAAACACCTTTCTGGACATTCCAAAATTCAAGATGCTGACTCTTCACCAGTTACTTCCTATGCTAGGCAAGGATGCCTGGTTGGCAACTCTAGACTTAAAAGAGGCTTAGCTGCATATCCCAATCAGGGAATCTTGCAGAAGATACCTACGCTTTAAAGCAGGCTGCATGCATTATCAGTTCGCTGCATTGCCCTTTGGCTTGTCTACTGTGCCCAGGGCATTCACAAAGTGCCTGGCTCCAGTAATTGCATTTTGCAGGCAAAGAAGTATTCAAATATATCCATACCTGGACGATTGTCTAATTCAGGCAGAAAACCAGGCCATTCTTCTAAAACATTTGGCGTTTGTAAAAAGGGTTCTAACTTGTCTAGGGTACAGCATAAATGAAAAGAAATCACAACTGGTACCCACTCAAAAAATTACATTCCTGGGTGCAAGCTTGAATACAACTGCCCAGATGGCTTTCCTTAGGCCAGAAAAGCAAATTCATTGGTGACTTACTTCAAACAGGTGGCCACAAAAACCCTGCTATCTGCAAGACAAATACTGCAAGCCTTGGGGTTCATGGCCTCCTGCGTTCTTCTAATTCCATATGCAAGACTGCATATGAGGAAACTTCAGTGGTACTTAAAAAGTTTATGAAGTCAACATTGTCACAGCCTGGAAACAATGATTCCTATTATTCCTTGCCTGCGCCTAGAGTTCCTATGGTGGGCTGAGGCCTGCCACCAAAACAAGGGACTGCCATTCACACCACCCCATGCCGCCCAAACCATAACTACAGACTCATCAGACTAGGCATGGGGGGCTCATCTGGCAGGGAAGTGCATTCAGGGCAAATGGAGCCCAAATCAAATGCACCTTCATATCAATCAAAAAGAAATGCTAGCTGTACAGAATGCACTGACAGCTTTCAAGGACTACCTTCATCCAGGACAACTAATGGTAAAGACAGACAACACCATGGTTATGTGGTACATAAACATTCCTACCCCCTCTGCAGACAAGCCATGGCATTGTGGAACACGGCCTTGAGCTACCAAATACAACTACAAGCTCAATTCCTGCCAGGAAAGCTGAATATTCTGGCAGATGAACTAAGCAGAAATCTCATGGACCCACAAGAATGTAAACTGGAACCACGGATTTTCAACCTGTTGACACGCAAATGGGAGAGCCCAGACATAGATCTTTTTGCCTCACCCCAGAACTACCAGATGGACAAATTTTGCACAAGAACTCTTCACAAAAAAGCCTGTAAAGTGGATGCTCTGTCCTTCAGCTGGTCTATGCCTTTCCCCCTCTGCCTCTGCTCTCCAAAGTTCTACTAAGAGTCAAACAAGATAAACCAAGAATGATTGTGATTGCTCCAGACTGGCCTCTCCAACACTGGTACCCACTCCAGCGCAGTGCGTCACAGATTTCTCCATGGCACCTGCCTCAGACACCTTCCTTACTGTCTCAGCAGGAGAACCAAGTTCTGCACCCTCAGCTCCAAACATTGAATCTTGCAGCTTGGTTAATCATTTAAATTCCTCCTTAGCGTCCCTCAGCAAACCTGTGATGGATGTCATTTTGGAGGCGAGAAGAATTAGTACTAGAAAATCTTTTGCTGACAAATGGAAAAGATTCTGTGCCTGGAATCACTCTCAAGGGATGAGCACAGCAGTGCCCAATTTACCTCAGATTTTGCAATACTTAACTGAGATGCTTCACAAGGGCCTGTCTTTTTCCTCCATAAAAATCCATGCCTCAGCCATTTCAGCTTATTACAACACAGACTCCCCTTCTTCTCTCATCCTCTGTTAAAGCAGTATCTCAAAGGGGCCAAAAACTTGAGACCACTCAGGAGAACTCCAACCCCTGCCTGGGACCTTAACTTTGTATTGGAGAAATTCACTCCACCTCCTTTCGAGCCAGCTGCTCTGCAGACTTAAAATTTCTTTCCTGGAAAACAGCCTTCCTTTTAGCAATCACTTCAGCTAGAAGGATATCTGAATTACAGGCCCTTATGGCAGTGGAGCCTTTCATCATCTTTCATGCGGACAGGGGGTCACTCAGGACCAATCCATCCTTCATGCCCAAGGTGATATCCAGTGTGGCTCTTAATCAGTCCATTCATTTGCCAACTTTTTTTTCCAATCCACAGAACAAGGGGGAGCGGATCCTGCATTCATTGGATGTGCACAGACAACTTAGATTCTACTTGGAGAGCACTAAATCTCGAAGAAAATCTGAACAACTGCTGGTAGCATTTGCTGCAGGGGCAGAGGGGAAGGCTATTTCAAAACAAACCATTTCTAAATGGATAAGCCATTGTATTAATTTCTGCTATAAGCACCATGGAAAACCTGTCCCCCAGGGGATCGGATTTCATTCCAACAGGGCTGCATCTACTTCAACAGCCTTTCTCAGAGGTGTTCCTACCAGGGATATTCTAGAAGCTACTACCTGGAGTTCAGTTCATACTTTCACCAAGCATCATCACTTACCAATTTTCTCTAAATCCAGAGCTGGCTTTGCCACTGCTGTTTTGCAGGGCCTTATAGCTGGTCCTAATGCTGTATAAATCCATCCTCCCAACCATAGTTTTGGGAAACTACCCAAATGTAATGACTGCAACAGTGAAACGCGAAGAACATAGTACAGTTGTGTACACTTATAATGTAGATGTTGCAGTCCTAGTTACCCTCCCTCCAGCCCCCTGTTTTCTCTTACTATACCTCTACTTTCTTTTATTATGCTTAAAAGCCTTTTTGGTGTATTTGCTTTTGTTTGGAGGTATATTTTTGTGTTTTTAATTACTTATATATATTTTGCTTCCCATTTGGGGGGCTCCTGACATCTGGGGCAAGAAAAACTGATGTAATGGCGTTGGCTGCATGTTTTATACCCCTGATGACCTGACTTCATGGAAGAAGGTAAAGCAACCGACACAGGACCCAAGACTTTGTTAATCAGGCCGACTGAGGGCAACCTGCCAGCAGATTATCCAAATGTAATGACTGCAACAATGAATGCACTTATACATCTACATTTATGGTAAGTGTACACAACTGTACTTTCCCATTGTCTTCCAGAGCCATGCAGGCAGCTAATGAAGATTCTAATTTGCCTGAAGGGGGTAAGTTGTAGACATTTTTGTATAAGACCCTGTAGAAAGACCTTGAAAGATTTATATATTTAACTACTGAACCATTTTTTTTCCTGTTTAGATAAGTGTGCAGATTGAGAAGGCTAACATTTTTAAGCGTATTGTGGAATCTTATAGGCACTGAAAGCAGTATTCTGCTATTTGCATGTCTTAGTTACTTTGATTTCTTTGATAGGCAAAACAACATAAGAACCAGACAGAAAATGATCAGAAATTAAATGATCAAGAAAATAAGCAGGTACAGTGATTAAAAAAACTTTGACTTTATAAATAACATAAGATGTTGGCTTAAAAATGCACACTGATATTTTGGTGTGAATGCTTCATTGTTGCATTCTGTGTATTTGAAGTCTGCAGTAGACTTTTTACTATCCAGTTTGCATTTTTCTGTAATGGCTTTTCCTTCTTAAGCTTTAGATGTATGGATGTGGTTGTAGGAGGCATCTTTCTTTTCCTTCCTAGTACTTATTCATCTTCCTAACAACTCCTGAAATGCACACATTTCCAGTAGGTTGGTTTAAGAGGTGGAATGAATGCACCCACGTAGGTAGTATAGATTGGAGAAAATAACATTAATATTTAATTAGATACTCCCAGTCCTTTTACTTTGAATATGACAGTTTTTAAGTAGGAGCTTTCATAATGTTGAAATACCATATGATGCTAGTAACTGCAATGTGATCATTTCCCCACCTGGTGAGAGCCAGAGTGCAAGCTGGCTGTCACAAGACTTCTTGGCCTTCTGTGGTTACTGTCTGAAAGTAGGTGGCCATTCTGATTGCTGGCATGGTTCACATGTTTTGTTCATGCCACTGATTTTGTGGACTGATGTATACTTTTGCATGTTATTATGGCTGGCTCTTCATCTATGATAGGCTGTATCCCTTGAGGACTAGTTGTCTACCCCTTGCCTTTCGATTGTGCAGGTGTGCTCCCATTCTGTAACATGCCTGTCCTTTTCAGGATTGTATCAGACAAATGAAAGTGCTCTTCGTCAAAACATTGTAGCGAGTGTGTGTGTGTGTGTGTGTGTGTGTGTGTGTGTGTGTGTGTGTGTGTGTGTATATATATATATACACACACACACACACACACATTTAAACACGTTAGAAATATGGAGTTTTACTTAAGCAAAACATGGAGTCAGTCATTAAGTATCTCTTTGGGATAAAATCACATAACACTTTTGCCCTCCTTCCTGCCTCTTTCTAACCTTATTTGGTTGCTCAGTGACACTGGGTTTTTTTTTGTTTAACATGTTGCTTCTGACCACTAATTATTTGTACCACTTTTCATGTTAACTTTTGCAAGTTACAATTTCTCTTAAGTGCAGACTCCCACTCAGCAGTCCTTATTCTATTTTCACCCCGATCATTTTTTTTGTTAGACATGCAGTATCTTTCTTTGTGCTTCTGGAGTTTGTTCTGTCTTTCCTTTACATGTACAAGTTACTGAAGAGTAGTCCATTGCAAAAAATAAGTACACAAAAAAAAAAAAAAATAAGTGCAGACTCCCACTCAGCAGTCCTTATTCAGAGTTATTTTCACCCCGATCATTTTTTTTGTTAGACATGCAGTATCTTTCTTTGTGCTTCTGGAGTTTGTTCTGTCTTTCCTTTACATGTACAAGTTACTGACGAGTAGTCCATTGCAAAAAATAAATACATATATTTATATATATATCTATCTATCTATCTATGTATATATATATATATATATATATATATATATATATATATATATATATATATATAATATAATGAGTATTTTGCCACAAGTTCCTCTACAGTATTCTCTTCATATTTTTTTCCTTTCTTGTTACCATTTTTCTGGAATAGAAATAAGTAGAAAGAACCCCACAGTTTAGCCTCATCTGCTTAGTTTGCATAGTCCCATGTTGTGTTTACCACTCATTCATTCTTACTTTGAGAGTCTGCATGGCTGGCCCATAGTGCCACTGTAGTTCTGTTAGGTTGTCTGTAAGGAATTTTTCTTCATCTTACCACAATCTCAAGTACCACTCTGCTACACTTGAATTGCTAAAGATCCTGGTTGTGGTCTGCTTTTGCCTGAATCTCTGCAGTACCGCAAAACATGTACTTTCCTAAATGTTCTTCATGTTTCACTGTTGCAGTCATTACATTTGGGTTGTTTTCCTGCAGGTAGCCCTCAGCCGGCCTGAATATCAAAGTCTTGGGTCCTGCGTTGGATGCTGTCTCTTCTTCCATGATGTCAGATCATCAGGGGTATAAAGCATGCAACCGACGCCATAACATCAGTCTTTCTTGCCGCACGGTGCCTGAAGCAGAAGCAGTTCGCAAGTGCCAGTTGGCTGACTCCTGAAATTTTCATTTTCGAGTTTCAGAACCGAAGTCTTCAAAAAAGATAAGTACTCCATTGGGGATCCTTTTTCTTGCTGTAAACAGATGTCAGTAAAAGTTAACAATTGTATTCCCTGTGGAACTTAAATACCTCATAAAGATTTTCATTCGTACTGCATTTCTTGCTTAGGCCCGGACCACGACGTCCCTCGCTGTCGGTTTTGTTCCTTATTCAATCCTCTAACTATTCGTCGTCGGTTCATTTTTGCATCAAACTATTTCGGTACTTGGTTCAATTATCCAGAAATGGCTTTGGTAAGCCATCTGACTACCGACATTCCGAAAAAACATAAAGATGAAGACCGAGACAGACTGCATAGGTCCAAAGCTGTCGACGACGCTTCCAGTAAGCTAAGTCGCCAGTTAACCATTACTCAGTGAGCCGCTTTCGCAGCCCCAGATACCCGCTACTTCAGATTTGCAGGCCTCTACTGAGACCCATTCGGAGTCCTGTATGCCGTGAGATGCTTCTTAGACTATGGAACCTGCGGATGTCTCTACCTTGGATGGGTCCGGAGCTGCTGTGCAGGCATCGGCTTCTGAGGGTGTATTCAGGCCTACTGACTTGCATTTCAAAGCGATGCCATCTACTTCTTCAAGGCATAAAACTCGACACACGCCTAGAAAACCGACATCCAAACCGCATGGTCAAGCCCATATGCCTAAAAAACAAATGATTGGAATGGCTGAAGACCTTATTACTTTAATAAGGGAAAGCCAGCCTTCACCCTCTAAGAAACCTAGAACTGATTTTCCTTCTGATTCTTCTGATCAGGATTCTGAAATTTCTGTTTCTTCTGATTACCAGGATTTGCCCTTATCCACCTGTGAGGATTCTGTTGCAAAGGACTCCAGTCCCTCTGCTTCCCCTCCAGAAGATCTTTTTTTTTGGTGAAACCTTGCACACTCTTAGGGAGCATTTCTGCTGGGAAAGCCAGGATTACTCTGACTCCAAAAACAGGCTTAGGGAATTCTTTCTCCTACCTCAACACAGGCTTTTAGCTATCCCTCCTGTCCTGGACATTGTAGATGATGTCTTCTTGAAATCTAGCCTGGCCCCAGACACTTTACCTCCAGCTCCGAGAAAACCTGACCGGTATTACAGAGTACCCGATTCTCACAAGTTCCTCTTCAAGAAATCTACTGCGGACCCAGAGACCATTTCACAGGGACCTAAAGGCATTAAGGCTTCTACTGCCAAAAACTCTACCTCCTCTGACAGAGATTTCAGAGCCTTGGGCAGATGGGGTAAGAAGTTATATACACTTCTGCTACTTTGGCCATTAGGGCCTTAAACTGCCAGTTTCATATGTTAAAAGTATCAGCAGCATATTATTGGACTACTTAAACAGAAAATGATGTTGATTTCTGACTGTGCTGTAAATAAAGAATTACAGGATTTAATGCACTCTGCTCTACAAGTTGGTAAACGTACTTTGCAATGTGGTTTTGATTCTTTAGAAGCATCTTGCAGGGCTGCTGTCACTGGGTCTGTTCTTAAAAGGCATGCTTGGCTTAAGGAGCAAAATTTGCCAGATCATGTTAAAGCTAAATTACTGTATGCTCCCTTGAACCAAAAGTGCCTGTTTGGCACCAAGGCAGAAGAAGTACTTAAAAAGATGGAGGAAAAAGCTAAATCTATACAAACTGTTAAAGATTTCCTGCAAGTACAGCCTCCCAGTTTTAGTAGGCATTGGCCTTCTAAGAATTGGTCCTTTCCTGTCTCTTCTAGGCCGCCTCAGTCCAAACCCAGGAAAAGCAGACCACTTAGGCTCAAGTCTCCAGGTACTCACAGGCCTAAGCAGTAGGGGGCTTCCACTTCCAAAGCTGGAAGTAGTAAGACACCCCTCTATGGAAAACTGTCTGTATTACTTAACCCTAAATCTTCCAAGCCCTGCACAGCTGCCTGCTCCTTTAGGGAGAAAAAAATCGCCCTGCATGCAAAAAACTGAGAACTCATTACTCGGGACAAATGGATTTTAAATATAGTTTCCCAAGGATACATATTCCACTTCCACACCTTACCAACCCCAAACGGTTGGCCAGACCTACCCCCAAATCAGTGGGCAGAGGCTCAGCAGCAGGTTCTGTCTCTTCTAAGTATCAGGGCTATTCACCCTGTCCCAGCAGAAGAAAGGGGACAAAGTTTTTACTCAAGACTTTTCCTGGTACCCAGAAAAGACAGCTCCTGGACCTTTTTATTCTAAACACCTTTTTGTTATCCAAAAATTCAAAATGCTAACTCTTCATCAGCTGCTTCCTATGCTAGGCAAAGATGCCTGGTTGGCAACCTTGGGTTTAAAGGAAGTTTACCTGCACATTCCAAAAAGGGAATTTTGCAGGAAACACCTACGCTTCATAGCAGACTACATGCACTGTCAGTTCTGTGTACTTCCCTTTGGCTTATCTACTGCGCCCAGGGTATTCACAAAGTGCCTAGCTCCAGTCATCGCATTTTGCAGGCAAAGAAATATTCAAATATACCCATACCTGGATGATTGTCTAAATCAGACAGAAAGCCAGGATATGCGAATAAATCATCTGGCATTTGTAAAGAAACTGCTAACCTCACTGGGGTACACCAGAAACGAAAATAGTCTCATCTAGTACCCTGCCAACAAATTGTATTCCTGGGAGCAAGCTTGAACACAATTTCCCAGATGGCGTACCTCACGCCAGAGAAACACGTTTATTTGACAGCCTACTTCAAACTACTGGCCACAAAGACCCAGCTATCTGCAAGGAAAATCCTGCAAGCCCTGGGATTCATGACCTCTTGCATTCTACTAATTCCATATGCAAGACTGCATATGAGGAAACTACAATGGTATCTAAAAAGCCTATGGTGTAAACATTCTCAGGACCTTTAGTCAATGATTCCTGTCATTCCTTGTATAAAGACAGAGTTCCTTTGGTGGGCAGAGGCCTGCCACCACAACAAGGGACTGCCATTCACTCTACCCCCTGCCGCCCAAACCCTAACAACAGACGCATCAGACTATGCATGGGGGACTCATTTGGCAGGACAGTGCATTCAGGGCAAATGGAACCAGAGACAAATGCACCTGCATATAAATCAAAAAGAAATGTTAGCTGTACAGAATTCGCTGACAACCTTCAAGGGCCACATTCTTCCAGGACAATTATTGGTAAAGACAGACAACACCACTGTTATGTGGTACATAAACAAGCAGGGGGGAATCAACTCGTATCCCCTCTGCAGACTAGCCATGGCTCTGTGGAACACAGCCTTGAGCTACCAAGTGCACCTACAAGTTCAGTTCCTGCCACGCAAGGTAAATTCAGTGGCAGACGACCTAAGCAGAAATCTCATGGACCCACACGAGTGGAAACTGCAACCAAAGATATTCAACATTTTGAGAAACAAATGGGGAAACACAGAGATAGACCTGTTTGCCTCCCCTCAGAACTACTAATTGGACATCTTCTGCACAAGGACTTCCCACAGACAAGCTTGGAAAATGGATGCCCCTGTTCTTCACCTGGGAAAGCCTCTCAGTTTATGCCTTTCCCCCTCTGCCTCTCCTCTCGAAAGTTCTGCTAAAGATCAAACAGGACAAACCAAAGACAATACTGATTGCACCCGACTGGCCATGCCAGCACTGGTACCCCCTCTTGTGCAGTATGTCACTGCTGGAACCATGGCACCTGCCTCAGATCCCTTTCCCTGCTGTCCCAGCAGGAGGGCCAGATTCTGCACCTCTAGCTCCAAACCGTGAACCTTGCAGCCTGGTTAAATTCCTTGAGCTCTCCAATAGCATTCCTCGGTAAGCAGGTCTAGATGTCATTCTGGAGGCAAGGAGGCCTAGTACTAGAAAATCCTATGCTGAAAAGTAGAAAAGATACTGTTCCTGGAGTCAGTTTCAGGGGATGGGCACAACCGTGCCCAGCTTACCGCATATTCTTCAATACTTAACAGAGATGCCCTACAAGTGCCTTTCCTTCTCATCAATTAAAATTCATAACTCAGCCATTTCAGCACATTATAATACTGAGTCACCCCTCTTCTCTCACCCCCTGCTGAAACAATTCCTCAGAGGGACCAAAAATTTAAGACCACCCAGGAGAGCCCCTACTTCAGCCTGGGACCTTAACTTTGTATTGGAAAGGTCACTCTACCTCATTTTGAGCCAGCTGCACCTACAGAGTTGAAATTCCTTTCTTGGAAAACAGCCTTCCTTCTAGCCATCACGTCAGCAAGAAGAGTGTCTGAATTACAGGCCGTCATGGCAGTGGAGCCTTTCATCATCTTCCATGCAGACATGGTGTCCCTCAGGAACAATCCTTCCTTTATGCCCAAGGTGGTATCCAGTGTGGCCCTTTATCAATCCATTCATTTGCTAACTTTCTTTCCTAATCCACTGAACAAAGGAGAACGAATACTGCACTCTTTGGACGTGCACAGAGAACTTAGATTTTATTTGGACAGGACTAAGCCTCTCAGAAAAACAACAGCTGCTTGTTGCCTTTGCTGTAGGGGCAGAGGGGAAGGCCATTTCAATGCAAACCGTTTCTATGTGGTTAGACCATTGCATTAATTTCTGCTATAAGCACCATGGAAAACCTACCCCACAGGGGATAAGATCACATTCCACCAGGGCTGCATCTACTGCTACAGCCTTTCGTAGAGGTGTCCCTAAAAGGGACATCCTCAAAGCTGCTACCTGGAGCACTGTACATACCTTCACCAAGCATTACCACTTGCCTATTTTTTCTAAATCCAGAGC